>NC_133128.1:0-35000 GCF_048418815.1 Hemitrygon akajei | reverse complement strand
TTAGGTTTAAGTTTTAAGCTAGTGAATATATATGTTTGACTAGGAGATATTAGAATACAGAATTTTAAATGACAGTATATGAACTGCTATGGCGAATGAGCTAGTATAATAAAGCCAGGTTAATCTGGACCATGCCTTTCATTATCAAGGTCCGACACCACTTGGTTCAACGAACCGGGTGTGCACTGGGACACATCATCAGTAATGTAACCTCGGATCATCAGGTGTTTCGGGCCTTCAATCACTAGACACCCTACTCGAGGTGGCCCAACAGTGTCAGGCTCAGACACTGCCTGTATTCCTCCCAGGGACCAATAATGAGAGGCATGTAATTCTAAGGGTAATGATATTTTTTTAAAAAAATCACTACCTGGCATCTATATGCCAAGGGTTACATGGAAAATAAAACAATAATATTCTTACCACTAGTTTTGTGTCTTGGGTCAACCATTTTAACTCCAACAAACTGCCTCCAACAACGCTTGACTCCCGCCTGGGAGACCAAATCCACTTACTCCCATTACTCCGGTCTCCCGGGGAGGTCTCTGAAAAATGCTATCCGGTTAAAACATCCCTAGCCCGGGACTCCATCTCCACTTTTATTGTGTCCTAAAACCTGTCTGACCACTCCAACTGCAGACCCTATCTGTTGCTAGGATACCAAGCAGCCTTACCTAATCAACTCTTAAAGGTACACTGTCCATTTGGGTTTAAATATCTAAGCCTTCTTATTGGCCTCCAGTGGCCTGGAGAATGAAGAGCGTGTCACTGTAAGGTTAGGTTGAGATTATGCGGGCAGTGGGCAAAAAAGCCCCCTCGTGTTTTTTGATCTCGCCACTTGAGATTCAATTTCACGTGACCCTGCCACTTTGAACTGGCCCACGCCTTCATTAACCAGGTCCACCACTTGCCTTTATTGAAACTTGCCCCTCTTAACACAGAATATCCAGTTTATGGGAATTTACTAAGTTAGGGTAAAATTATGCGGGCAGTGGGCAATTCAGCCCTCTTGTGCTTTCTGATCTTGCCACTTGAGATTCAGTTTCACACGACCCTGCCACTTCAAAATGACCGACGCCTTCACTAACCAAGTCCAACACTCATCCCTGTTGAAATTTACCCCTCTCGACCCGGAGCACTAGGTCTATGGGGATTTAACAAGGGTCAATCAGGGTGTGCTTTGGGTTTGTGGGGCTAAAACCAGAGTTAATCGGGAAGTGCCTAAAATTTATGGGGATGTGCACCCCATCTGGATTAGGTTTAAATTTTAAACCATACAGGCAGTGGGCAATTCAGCCCTCTTGTGCTTTCTGATCTCGCCACCAGAGATTCAGTTTCACACGATCCTGCCACTTTAAACTGGCCCACGCCTTTACCAACCAGGCCCAACACTTATCCCTGTTGATCAGTCAGGGTGTGCTTTAGGTTTGTACGGCTGAAGCCAGAGTTCCTAGGGTTTGTGGGGGTGTATGCCCCTTTTGGACCTTAGGATTAGGTTTAAATTTTAGGCTAGTGGATATATTTAAACTGGCCGACGCCTTCACCAATCAGACCCAACACTTATTCCTGTTGAAATTACCCCTCTTGACACGGGACACTGTCTATGGGGGTTTAGCAAGGGTCAATCAGGATGTGCTTTGGGTTTGTGGGGCTAAAGCCAGGGTTAATCGGGGAGTGAATAGGGTTTGTGGGGGTGTGTACCCCATCTAAACTTTAGTAGGGTTTGTGGGGGTGTGTACCCCATCTAAACTTTAGTAGGGTTTGTGGGGGTGTGTACCCCATCTAAACTTTAAGATTAGGTTTAAGTTTTAAGCTAGTGAATATATATGTTTGACTAGGAGATATTAGAATACAGAATTTTAAATGACAGTATATGAACTGCTATGGCGAATGAGCTAGTATAATAAAGCCAGGTTAATCTGGACCATGCCTTTCATTATCAAGGTCCGACACCACTTGGTTCAACGAACCGGGTGTGCACTGGGACACATCATCAGTAATGTAACCTCGGATCATCAGGTGTTTCGGGCCTTTAATCACTAGACACCCTACTCGAGGTGGCCCAACAGTGTCAGGGTCAGACACTGCCTGTATTCCTCCCAGGGACCAATAATGAGAGGCATGTAATTCTAAGGGTAATGATATTTTTTTTAAAAAATCACTACCTGGCATCTATATGCCAAGGGTTACATGGAAAATAAAACAATAATATTCTTACCACTAGTTTTGTGTCTTGGGTCAACCATTTTAACTCCAACAAACTGCCTCCAACAACGCTTGACTCCCGCCTGGGAGACCAAATCCACTTACTCCCATCACTCCGGTCTCCCGGGGAGGTCTCTGAAAAATGCTATCCGGTTAAAACGTCCCTAGCCTGGGACCTTTTATTGTGTCCTAAAACCTGTCTAACCACTCCAACTGCAGACCCTATCTGTTGCTAGGATACCAAGCAGCCTTACTTATTCAACTCTTAAAGGTACACTGTCCATTTGGGTTTAAATATCTAAGCCTTCTTATTGGCCTCCAGTGGCCTGGAGAATGAAGAGCGTGTCACTGTAAGGTTAGGTTGAGATTATGCGGGCAGTAGGCAAAAAAGCCCCCTCATGTTTTTTGATCTCGCCACTTGAGATTCAATTTCACGTGACCCTGCCACTTTGAACTGGCCCACGCCTTCATTAACCAGGTCCACCACTTGCCTTTATTGAAACTTGCCCCTCTTAACACAGAATATCCAGTTTATGGGAATTTACTAAGTTAGGGTAAAATTATGCGGGCAGTGGGCAATTCAGCCCTCTTGTGCTTTCTGATCTTGCCACTTGAGATTCAGTTTCACACGACCCTGCCACTTCAAAATGACCGACGCCTTCACTAACCAAGTCCAACACTCATCCCTGTTGAAATTTACCCCTCTCGACCCGGAGCACTAGGTCTATGGGGATTTAACAAGGGTCAATCAGGGTGTGCTTTGGGTTTGTGGGGCTAAAACCAGAGTTAATCGGGAAGTGCCTAAAATTTATGGGGATGTGCACCCCATCTGGATTAGGTTTAAATTTTAAACCATACAGGCAGTGGGCAATTCAGCCCTCTTGTGCTTTCTGATCTCGCCACCAGAGATTCAGTTTCACACGATCCTGCCACTTTAAACTGGCCCACGCCTTTACCAACCAGGCCCAACACTTATCCCTGTTGATCAGTCAGGGTGTGCTTTAGGTTTGTACGGCTGAAGCCAGAGTTCCTAGGGTTTGTGGGGGTGTATGCCCCTTTTGGACCTTAGGATTAGGTTTAAATTTTAGGCTAGTGGATATATTTAAACTGGCCGACGCCTTCACCAATCAGACCCAACACTTATTCCTGTTGAAATTACCCCTCTTGACACGGGACACTGTCTATGGGGGTTTAGCAAGGGTCAATCAGGATGTGCTTTGGGTTTGTGGGGCTAAAGCCAGGGTTAATCGGGGAGTGAATAGGGTTTGTGGGGGTGTGTACCCCATCTAAACTTTAGTAGGGTTTGTGGGGGTGTGTACCCCATCTAAACTTTAGTAGGGTTTAGGGTTAGGGTTAGGGTTAGGGTTAGGGTTAGGGTTAGGGTTAGGGTTAGGGTTAGGGTTAGGGTTAGGGTTAGGGTTAGGGTTAGGGTTAGGGTTAGGGTTAGGGTTAGGGTTAGGGTTTAGGGTTAGGGTTAGGGTTAGGGTTAGGGTTAGGGTTAGGGTTAGGGTTAGGGTTAGGGTTAGGGTTAGGGTTAGGGTTAGGGTTAGGGTTAGGGTTAGGGTTAGGGTTAGGGTTAGGGCCCGCGTTAGGGTTAGGGTTAGGGTTAGGGTTAGGGTTAGGGTTAGGGTTAGGGTTAGGGTTAGGGTTAGGGTTAGGGTTAGGGTTAGGGTTAGGGTTAGGGTTAGGGTTAGGGTTAGGGTTTAGGGTTAGGGTTAGGGTTAGGGTTAGGGTTAGGGTTAGGGTTAGGGTTAGGGTTAGGGTTAGGGTTAGGGTTAGGGTTTAGGGTTAGGGTTTAGGGTTAGGGTTAGGGTTAGGGTTAGGGTTAGGGTTAGGGTTAGGGTTAGGGTTAGGGTTAGGGTTAGGGTTAGGGTTTAGGGTTAGGGTTAGGGTTAGGGGTTAGGGTTAGGGTTAGGGTTAGGGTTAGGGTTAGGGTTAGGGTTAGGGTTAGGGTTAGGGTTAGGGTTAGGGTTAGGGTTAGGGTTAGGGTTAGGGTTAGGGTTAGGGTTAGGGTTAGGGTTAGGGTTAGGGTTAGGGTTAGGGTTAGGGTTAGGGTTAGGGTTAGGGTTAGGGTTAGGTTGAGATTATGCGGGCAGTGTGCATTAGGGTTAGGGTTAGGGTTAGGGTTAGGGTTAGGGTTAGGGTTAGGGTTAGGGTTAGGGTTAGGGTTAGGGTTAGGTTGAGATTATGCGGGCAGTGTGCATTAGGGTTAGGGTTAGGGTTAGGGTTAGGGTTAGGGTTAGGGTTAGGGTTAGGGTTAGGGTTAGGGTTAGGGTTAGGGTTAGGGTTAGGGTTTAGGGTTAGGGTTAGGGTTAGGGTTAGGGTTAGGGTTAGGGTTAGGGTTAGGGTTAGGGTTAGGGTTAGGGTTAGGGTTAGGGTTAGGGTTAGGGTTAGGGTTAGGGTTAGGGTTAGGGTTAGGGTTAGGGTTAGGGTTAGGGTTAGGGTTAGGGTTAGGGTTAGGGTTAGGGTTAGGTTGAGATTATGCGGGCAGTGTGCATTAGGGTTAGGGTTAGGGTTAGGGTTAGGGTTAGGGTTAGGGTTAGGGTTAGGGTTAGGGTTAGGGTTAGGGTTAGGGTTAGGGTTAGGGTTAGGGTTAGGGTTAGGGTTAGGGTTAGGGTTAGGGTTAGGGTTAGGGTTAGGGTTAGGGTTAGGGTTAGGGTTAGGTTGAGATTATGCGGGCAGTGTGCATTAGGGTTAGGGTTAGGGTTAGGGTTAGGGTTAGGGTTAGGGTTAGGGTTAGGGTTAGGGTTAGGGTTAGGGTTAGGGTTAGGGTTAGGGTTAGGGTTAGGGTTAGGGTTAGGGTTAGGGTTAGGGTTAGGGCCCGCATTAGGGTTAGGGTTAGGGTTAGGGTTAGGGTTAGGGTTAGGGTTAGGGTTAGGGTTAGGGTTAGGGTTAGGGTTAGGGTTAGGGTTAGGGTTAGGGTTAGGGTTAGGGTTAGGGTTAGGTTGAGATTATGCGGGCAGTGTGCATTAGGGTTAGGGTTAGGGTTAGGGTTAGGGTTAGGGTTAGGGTTAGGGTTAGGGTTAGGGTTAGGGTTAGGGTTAGGGTTAGGGTTAGGGTTAGGGTTAGGGTTAGGGTTAGGGTTAGGGTTAGGGTTAGGGTTAGGGTTAGGGTTAGGGTTAGGGTTAGGGTTAGGGTTAGGGTTAGGGTTAGGGTTAGGGTTAGGGTTAGGTTGAGATTATGCGGGCAGTGTGCATTAGGGTTAGGGTTAGGGTTAGGGTTAGGGTTAGGGTTAGGGTTAGGGTTAGGGTTAGGGTTAGGGTTAGGGTTAGGGTTAGGGTTAGGGTTAGGGTTAGGGTTAGGGTTAGGGCCCGCATTAGGGTTAGGGTTAGGGTTAGGGTTAGGGTTAGGGTTAGGGTTAGGGTTAGGGTTAGGGTTAGGGTTAGGGTTAGGGTTAGGGTTAGGGTTAGGGTTAGGGTTAGGGTTAGGGTTAGGGTTAGGGTTAGGGTTAGGGTTAGGGTTAGGGTTAGGTTGAGATTATGCGGGCAGTGTGCATTAGGGTTAGGGTTAGGGTTAGGGTTAGGGTTAGGGTTAGGGTTAGGGTTAGGGTTAGGGTTAGGGTTAGGGTTAGGGTTAGGGTTAGGGTTTAGGGTTAGGGTTAGGGTTAGGGTTAGGGTTAGGGTTAGGGTTAGGGTTAGGGTTAGGGTTAGGGTTAGGGTTAGGGTTAGGGTTAGGGTTAGGGTTAGGGTTAGGGTTAGGGTTAGGGTTAGGGTTAGGGTTAGGGCCCGCATTAGGGTTAGGGTTAGGGTTAGGGTTAGGGTTAGGGTTAGGGTTAGGGTTAGGGTTAGGGTTAGGGTTAGGGTTAGGGTTAGGGTTAGGGTTAGGGTTAGGGTTAGGGTTAGGGTTAGGGTTAGGGTTAGGGTTAGGGTTAGGGTTAGGGTTAGGGTTAGGGTTAGGGTTAGGGTTAGGGTTAGGTTAGGTTAGGGTTAGGGTTAGGGTTAGGGTTAGGGTTAGGGTTAGGGTTAGGGTTAGGGTTAGGGTTAGGGTTAGGGTTAGGGTTAGGGTTAGGGTTAGGGTTAGGGTTAGGGTTAGGGTTAGGGTTAGGGTTAGGGTTAGGGTTAGGGTTAGGGTTAGGGTTAGGTTGAGATTATGCGGGCAGTGGGCAAAAAAGCCCCCTCGTGTTTTTTGATCTCGCCACTTGAGATTCAATTTCACGTGACCCTGCCACTTTGAACTGGCCCACGCCTTCATTAACCAGGTCCACCACTTGCCTTTATTGAAACTTGCCCCTCTTAACACAGAATATCCAATTTATGGGAATTTACTAAGTTAGGGTGAAATTATGCGGGCAGTGGGCAATTCAGCCCTCTTGTGCTTTCTGATCTTGCCACTTGAGATTCAGTTTCACACGACCCTGCCACTTCAAAATGACCGACGCCTTCACTAACCAAGTCCAACACTCATCCCTGTTGAAATTTACCCCTCTCGACCCGGAGCACTAAGTCTATGGGGATTTAACAAGGGTCAATCAGGGTGTGCTTTGGGTTTGTGGGGCTAAAACCAGAGTTAATCGGGAAGTGCCTAAAATTTATGGGGATGTGCACCCCATCTGGATTAGGTTTAAATTTTAAACCATACAGGCAGTGGGCAATTCAGCCCTCTTGTGCTTTCTGATCTCGCCACCAGAGATTCAGTTTCACACGATCCTGCCACTTTAAACTGGCCCGCGCCTTTACCAACCAGGCCCAACACTTATCCCTGTTGATCAGTCAGGGTGTGCTTTAGGTTTGTACGGCTGAAGCCAGAGTTCCTAGGGTTTGTGGGGGTGTATGCCCCTTTTGGACCTTAGGATTAGGTTTAAATTTTAGGCTAGTGGATATATTTAAACTGGCCGACGCCTTCACCAATCAGACCCAACACTTATTCCTGTTGAAATTACCCCTCTTGACACGGGACACTGTCTATGGGAGTTTAGCAAGGGTCAATCAGGATGTGCTTTGGGTTTGTGGGGCTAAAGCCAGGGTTAATCGGGGAGTGAATAGGGTTTGTGGGGGTGTGTACCCCATCTAAACTTTAGTAGGGTTTGTGGGGGTGTGTACCCCATCTAAACTTTAATAGGGTTTGTGGGGGTGTGTACCCCATCTAAACTTTAGTAGGGTTTGTGGGGGTGTATACCCCATCTAAACTTTAAGATTAGGTTTAAGTTTTAAGCTAGTGAATATATATGTTTGACTAGGAGATATTAGAATACAGAATTTTAAATGACAGTATATGAACTGCTATGGCGAATGAGCTAGTATAATAAAGCCAAGTTAATCTGGACCATGCCTTTCATTATCAAGGTCCGACACCACTTGGTTCAACGAACCGGGTGTGCACTGGGACACATCATCAGTAATGTAACCTCGGATCATCAGGTGTTTCGGGCCTTTAATCACTAGACACCCTACTCGAGGTGGCCCAACAGTGTCAGGCTCAGACACTGCCTGTATTCCTCCCAGGGACCAATAATGAGAGGCATGTAATTCTAAGGGTAATGATATTTTTTAAAAAAAATCACTACCTGGCATCTATATGCCAAGGGTTACATGGAAAATAAAACAATAATATTCTTACCACTAGTTTTGTGTCTTGGGTCAACCATTTTAACTCCAACAAACTGCCTCCAACAACGCTTGACTCCCGCCTGGGAGACCAAATCCACTTATTCCCATCACTCCGGTCTCCCGGGGAGGTCTCTGAAAAATGCTATCCGGTTAAAACATCCCTAGCCCGGGACTCCATCTCCACTTTTATTGTGTCCTAAAACCTGTCTGACCACTCCAACTGCAGACCCTATCTGTTGCTAGGATACCAAGCAGCCTTACCTATTCAACTCTTAAAGGTACACTGTCCATTTGGGTTTAAATATCTAAGCCTTCTCATTGGCCTCCAGTGGCCTGGAGAATGAAGAGCGTGTCACTGTAAGGTTAGGTTGAGATTATGCGGGCAGTGGGCAAAAAAGCCCCCTCGTGTTTTTTGATCTCGCCACTTGAGATTCAATTTCACGTGACCCTGCCACTTTGAACTGGCCCACGCCTTCATTAACCAGGTCCACCACTTGCCTTTATTGAAACTTGCCCCTCTTAACACAGAATATCCAATTTATGGGAATTTACTAAGTTAGGGTGAAATTATGCGGGCAGTGGGCAATTCAGCCCTCTTGTGCTTTCTGATCTTGCCACTTGAGATTCAGTTTCACACGACCCTGCCACTTCAAAATGACCGACGCCTTCACTAACCAAGTCCAACACTCATCCCTGTTGAAATTTACCCCTCTCGACCCGGAGCACTAAGTCTATGGGGATTTAACAAGGGTCAATCAGGGTGTGCTTTGGGTTTGTGGGGCTAAAACCAGAGTTAATCGGGAAGTGCCTAAAATTTATGGGGATGTGCACCCCATCTGGATTAGGTTTAAATTTTAAACCATACAGGCAGTGGGCAATTCAGCCCTCTTGTGCTTTCTGATCTCGCCACCAGAGATTCAGTTTCACACGATCCTGCCACTTTAAACTGGCCCGCGCCTTTACCAACCAGGCCCAACACTTATCCCTGTTGATCAGTCAGGGTGTGCTTTAGGTTTGTACGGCTGAAGCCAGAGTTCCTAGGGTTTGTGGGGGTGTATGCCCCTTTTGGACCTTAGGATTAGGTTTAAATTTTAGGCTAGTGGATATATTTAAACTGGCCGACGCCTTCACCAATCAGACCCAACACTTATTCCTGTTGAAATTACCCCTCTTGACACGGGACACTGTCTATGGGAGTTTAGCAAGGGTCAATCAGGATGTGCTTTGGGTTTGTGGGGCTAAAGCCAGGGTTAATCGGGGAGTGAATAGGGTTTGTGGGGGTGTGTACCCCATCTAAACTTTAGTAGGGTTTGTGGGGGTGTGTACCCCATCTAAACTTTAATAGGGTTTGTGGGGGTGTGTACCCCATCTAAACTTTAGTAGGGTTTGTGGGGGTGTATACCCCATCTAAACTTTAAGATTAGGTTTAAGTTTTAAGCTAGTGAATATATATGTTTGACTAGGAGATATTAGAATACAGAATTTTAAATGACAGTATATGAACTGCTATGGCGAATGAGCTAGTATAATAAAGCCAAGTTAATCTGGACCATGCCTTTCATTATCAAGGTCCGACACCACTTGGTTCAACGAACCGGGTGTGCACTGGGACACATCATCAGTAATGTAACCTCGGATCATCAGGTGTTTCGGGCCTTTAATCACTAGACACCCTACTCGAGGTGGCCCAACAGTGTCAGGCTCAGACACTGCCTGTATTCCTCCCAGGGACCAATAATGAGAGGCATGTAATTCTAAGGGTAATGATATTTTTTAAAAAAAATCACTACCTGGCATCTATATGCCAAGGGTTACATGGAAAATAAAACAATAATATTCTTACCACTAGTTTTGTGTCTTGGGTCAACCATTTTAACTCCAACAAACTGCCTCCAACAACGCTTGACTCCCGCCTGGGAGACCAAATCCACTTATTCCCATCACTCCGGTCTCCCGGGGAGGTCTCTGAAAAATGCTATCCGGTTAAAACATCCCTAGCCCGGGACTCCATCTCCACTTTTATTGTGTCCTAAAACCTGTCTGACCACTCCAACTGCAGACCCTATCTGTTGCTAGGATACCAAGCAGCCTTACCTATTCAACTCTTAAAGGTACACTGTCCATTTGGGTTTAAATATCTAAGCCTTCTCATTGGCCTCCAGTGGCCTGGAGAATGAAGAGCGTGTCACTGTAAGGTTAGGTTGAGATTATGCGGGCAGTGGGCAAAAAAGCCCCCTCGTGTTTTTTGATCTCGCCACTTGAGATTCAATTTCACGTGACCCTGCCACTTTGAACTGGCCCACGCCTTCATTAACCAGGTCCACCACTTGCCTTTATTGAAACTTGCCCCTCTTAACACAGAATATCCAATTTATGGGAATTTACTAAGTTAGGGTGAAATTATGCGGGCAGTGGGCAATTCAGCCCTCTTGTGCTTTCTGATCTTGCCACTTGAGATTCAGTTTCACACGACCCTGCCACTTCAAAATGACCGACGCCTTCACTAACCAAGTCCAACACTCATCCCTGTTGAAATTTACCCCTCTCGACCCGGAGCACTAAGTCTATGGGGATTTAACAAGGGTCAATCAGGGTGTGCTTTGGGTTTGTGGGGCTAAAACCAGAGTTAATCGGGAAGTGCCTAAAATTTATGGGGATGTGCACCCCATCTGGATTAGGTTTAAATTTTAAACCATACAGGCAGTGGGCAATTCAGCCCTCTTGTGCTTTCTGATCTCGCCACCAGAGATTCAGTTTCACACGATCCTGCCACTTTAAACTGGCCCGCGCCTTTACCAACCAGGCCCAACACTTATCCCTGTTGATCAGTCAGGGTGTGCTTTAGGTTTGTACGGCTGAAGCCAGAGTTCCTAGGGTTTGTGGGGGTGTATGCCCCTTTTGGACCTTAGGATTAGGTTTAAATTTTAGGCTAGTGGATATATTTAAACTGGCCGACGCCTTCACCAATCAGACCCAACACTTATTCCTGTTGAAATTACCCCTCTTGACACGGGACACTGTCTATGGGAGTTTAGCAAGGGTCAATCAGGATGTGCTTTGGGTTTGTGGGGCTAAAGCCAGGGTTAATCGGGGAGTGAATAGGGTTTGTGGGGGTGTGTACCCCATCTAAACTTTAGTAGGGTTTGTGGGGGTGTGTACCCCATCTAAACTTTAATAGGGTTTGTGGGGGTGTGTACCCCATCTAAACTTTAGTAGGGTTTGTGGGGGTGTATACCCCATCTAAACTTTAAGATTAGGTTTAAGTTTTAAGCTAGTGAATATATATGTTTGACTAGGAGATATTAGAATACAGAATTTTAAATGACAGTATATGAACTGCTATGGCGAATGAGCTAGTATAATAAAGCCAAGTTAATCTGGACCATGCCTTTCATTATCAAGGTCCGACACCACTTGGTTCAACGAACCGGGTGTGCACTGGGACACATCATCAGTAATGTAACCTCGGATCATCAGGTGTTTCGGGCCTTTAATCACTAGACACCCTACTCGAGGTGGCCCAACAGTGTCAGGCTCAGACACTGCCTGTATTCCTCCCAGGGACCAATAATGAGAGGCATGTAATTCTAAGGGTAATGATATTTTTTAAAAAAAATCACTACCTGGCATCTATATGCCAAGGGTTACATGGAAAATAAAACAATAATATTCTTACCACTAGTTTTGTGTCTTGGGTCAACCATTTTAACTCCAACAAACTGCCTCCAACAACGCTTGACTCCCGCCTGGGAGACCAAATCCACTTATTCCCATCACTCCGGTCTCCCGGGGAGGTCTCTGAAAAATGCTATCCGGTTAAAACATCCCTAGCCCGGGACTCCATCTCCACTTTTATTGTGTCCTAAAACCTGTCTGACCACTCCAACTGCAGACCCTATCTGTTGCTAGGATACCAAGCAGCCTTACCTATTCAACTCTTAAAGGTACACTGTCCATTTGGGTTTAAATATCTAAGCCTTCTCATTGGCCTCCAGTGGCCTGGAGAATGAAGAGCGTGTCACTGTAAGGTTAGGTTGAGATTATGCGGGCAGTGGGCAAAAAAGCCCCCTCGTGTTTTTTGATCTCGCCACTTGAGATTCAATTTCACGTGACCCTGCCACTTTGAACTGGCCCACGCCTTCATTAACCAGGTCCACCACTTGCCTTTATTGAAACTTGCCCCTCTTAACACAGAATATCCAATTTATGGGAATTTACTAAGTTAGGGTGAAATTATGCGGGCAGTGGGCAATTCAGCCCTCTTGTGCTTTCTGATCTTGCCACTTGAGATTCAGTTTCACACGACCCTGCCACTTCAAAATGACCGACGCCTTCACTAACCAAGTCCAACACTCATCCCTGTTGAAATTTACCCCTCTCGACCCGGAGCACTAAGTCTATGGGGATTTAACAAGGGTCAATCAGGGTGTGCTTTGGGTTTGTGGGGCTAAAACCAGAGTTAATCGGGAAGTGCCTAAAATTTATGGGGATGTGCACCCCATCTGGATTAGGTTTAAATTTTAAACCATACAGGCAGTGGGCAATTCAGCCCTCTTGTGCTTTCTGATCTCGCCACCAGAGATTCAGTTTCACACGATCCTGCCACTTTAAACTGGCCCGCGCCTTTACCAACCAGGCCCAACACTTATCCCTGTTGATCAGTCAGGGTGTGCTTTAGGTTTGTACGGCTGAAGCCAGAGTTCCTAGGGTTTGTGGGGGTGTATGCCCCTTTTGGACCTTAGGATTAGGTTTAAATTTTAGGCTAGTGGATATATTTAAACTGGCCGACGCCTTCACCAATCAGACCCAACACTTATTCCTGTTGAAATTACCCCTCTTGACACGGGACACTGTCTATGGGAGTTTAGCAAGGGTCAATCAGGATGTGCTTTGGGTTTGTGGGGCTAAAGCCAGGGTTAATCGGGGAGTGAATAGGGTTTGTGGGGGTGTGTACCCCATCTAAACTTTAGTAGGGTTTGTGGGGGTGTGTACCCCATCTAAACTTTAATAGGGTTTGTGGGGGTGTGTACCCCATCTAAACTTTAGTAGGGTTTGTGGGGGTGTATACCCCATCTAAACTTTAAGATTAGGTTTAAGTTTTAAGCTAGTGAATATATATGTTTGACTAGGAGATATTAGAATACAGAATTTTAAATGACAGTATATGAACTGCTATGGCGAATGAGCTAGTATAATAAAGCCAAGTTAATCTGGACCATGCCTTTCATTATCAAGGTCCGACACCACTTGGTTCAACGAACCGGGTGTGCACTGGGACACATCATCAGTAATGTAACCTCGGATCATCAGGTGTTTCGGGCCTTTAATCACTAGACACCCTACTCGAGGTGGCCCAACAGTGTCAGGCTCAGACACTGCCTGTATTCCTCCCAGGGACCAATAATGAGAGGCATGTAATTCTAAGGGTAATGATATTTTTTAAAAAAAATCACTACCTGGCATCTATATGCCAAGGGTTACATGGAAAATAAAACAATAATATTCTTACCACTAGTTTTGTGTCTTGGGTCAACCATTTTAACTCCAACAAACTGCCTCCAACAACGCTTGACTCCCGCCTGGGAGACCAAATCCACTTATTCCCATCACTCCGGTCTCCCGGGGAGGTCTCTGAAAAATGCTATCCGGTTAAAACATCCCTAGCCCGGGACTCCATCTCCACTTTTATTGTGTCCTAAAACCTGTCTGACCACTCCAACTGCAGACCCTATCTGTTGCTAGGATACCAAGCAGCCTTACCTATTCAACTCTTAAAGGTACACTGTCCATTTGGGTTTAAATATCTAAGCCTTCTCATTGGCCTCCAGTGGCCTGGAGAATGAAGAGCGTGTCACTGTAAGGTTAGGTTGAGATTATGCGGGCAGTGGGCAAAAAAGCCCCCTCGTGTTTTTTGATCTCGCCACTTGAGATTCAATTTCACGTGACCCTGCCACTTTGAACTGGCCCACGCCTTCATTAACCAGGTCCACCACTTGCCTTTATTGAAACTTGCCCCTCTTAACACAGAATATCCAATTTATGGGAATTTACTAAGTTAGGGTGAAATTATGCGGGCAGTGGGCAATTCAGCCCTCTTGTGCTTTCTGATCTTGCCACTTGAGATTCAGTTTCACACGACCCTGCCACTTCAAAATGACCGACGCCTTCACTAACCAAGTCCAACACTCATCCCTGTTGAAATTTACCCCTCTCGACCCGGAGCACTAAGTCTATGGGGATTTAACAAGGGTCAATCAGGGTGTGCTTTGGGTTTGTGGGGCTAAAACCAGAGTTAATCGGGAAGTGCCTAAAATTTATGGGGATGTGCACCCCATCTGGATTAGGTTTAAATTTTAAACCATACAGGCAGTGGGCAATTCAGCCCTCTTGTGCTTTCTGATCTCGCCACCAGAGATTCAGTTTCACACGATCCTGCCACTTTAAACTGGCCCGCGCCTTTACCAACCAGGCCCAACACTTATCCCTGTTGATCAGTCAGGGTGTGCTTTAGGTTTGTACGGCTGAAGCCAGAGTTCCTAGGGTTTGTGGGGGTGTATGCCCCTTTTGGACCTTAGGATTAGGTTTAAATTTTAGGCTAGTGGATATATTTAAACTGGCCGACGCCTTCACCAATCAGACCCAACACTTATTCCTGTTGAAATTACCCCTCTTGACACGGGACACTGTCTATGGGAGTTTAGCAAGGGTCAATCAGGATGTGCTTTGGGTTTGTGGGGCTAAAGCCAGGGTTAATCGGGGAGTGAATAGGGTTTGTGGGGGTGTGTACCCCATCTAAACTTTAGTAGGGTTTGTGGGGGTGTGTACCCCATCTAAACTTTAATAGGGTTTGTGGGGGTGTGTACCCCATCTAAACTTTAGTAGGGTTTGTGGGGGTGTATACCCCATCTAAACTTTAAGATTAGGTTTAAGTTTTAAGCTAGTGAATATATATGTTTGACTAGGAGATATTAGAATACAGAATTTTAAATGACAGTATATGAACTGCTATGGCGAATGAGCTAGTATAATAAAGCCAAGTTAATCTGGACCATGCCTTTCATTATCAAGGTCCGACACCACTTGGTTCAACGAACCGGGTGTGCACTGGGACACATCATCAGTAATGTAACCTCGGATCATCAGGTGTTTCGGGCCTTTAATCACTAGACACCCTACTCGAGGTGGCCCAACAGTGTCAGGCTCAGACACTGCCTGTATTCCTCCCAGGGACCAATAATGAGAGGCATGTAATTCTAAGGGTAATGATATTTTTTAAAAAAAATCACTACCTGGCATCTATATGCCAAGGGTTACATGGAAAATAAAACAATAATATTCTTACCACTAGTTTTGTGTCTTGGGTCAACCATTTTAACTCCAACAAACTGCCTCCAACAACGCTTGACTCCCGCCTGGGAGACCAAATCCACTTATTCCCATCACTCCGGTCTCCCGGGGAGGTCTCTGAAAAATGCTATCCGGTTAAAACATCCCTAGCCCGGGACTCCATCTCCACTTTTATTGTGTCCTAAAACCTGTCTGACCACTCCAACTGCAGACCCTATCTGTTGCTAGGATACCAAGCAGCCTTACCTATTCAACTCTTAAAGGTACACTGTCCATTTGGGTTTAAATATCTAAGCCTTCTCATTGGCCTCCAGTGGCCTGGAGAATGAAGAGCGTGTCACTGTAAGGTTAGGTTGAGATTATGCGGGCAGTGGGCAAAAAAGCCCCCTCGTGTTTTTTGATCTCGCCACTTGAGATTCAATTTCACGTGACCCTGCCACTTTGAACTGGCCCACGCCTTCATTAACCAGGTCCACCACTTGCCTTTATTGAAACTTGCCCCTCTTAACACAGAATATCCAATTTATGGGAATTTACTAAGTTAGGGTGAAATTATGCGGGCAGTGGGCAATTCAGCCCTCTTGTGCTTTCTGATCTTGCCACTTGAGATTCAGTTTCACACGACCCTGCCACTTCAAAATGACCGACGCCTTCACTAACCAAGTCCAACACTCATCCCTGTTGAAATTTACCCCTCTCGACCCGGAGCACTAAGTCTATGGGGATTTAACAAGGGTCAATCAGGGTGTGCTTTGGGTTTGTGGGGCTAAAACCAGAGTTAATCGGGAAGTGCCTAAAATTTATGGGGATGTGCACCCCATCTGGATTAGGTTTAAATTTTAAACCATACAGGCAGTGGGCAATTCAGCCCTCTTGTGCTTTCTGATCTCGCCACCAGAGATTCAGTTTCACACGATCCTGCCACTTTAAACTGGCCCGCGCCTTTACCAACCAGGCCCAACACTTATCCCTGTTGATCAGTCAGGGTGTGCTTTAGGTTTGTACGGCTGAAGCCAGAGTTCCTAGGGTTTGTGGGGGTGTATGCCCCTTTTGGACCTTAGGATTAGGTTTAAATTTTAGGCTAGTGGATATATTTAAACTGGCCGACGCCTTCACCAATCAGACCCAACACTTATTCCTGTTGAAATTACCCCTCTTGACACGGGACACTGTCTATGGGAGTTTAGCAAGGGTCAATCAGGATGTGCTTTGGGTTTGTGGGGCTAAAGCCAGGGTTAATCGGGGAGTGAATAGGGTTTGTGGGGGTGTGTACCCCATCTAAACTTTAGTAGGGTTTGTGGGGGTGTGTACCCCATCTAAACTTTAATAGGGTTTGTGGGGGTGTGTACCCCATCTAAACTTTAGTAGGGTTTGTGGGGGTGTATACCCCATCTAAACTTTAAGATTAGGTTTAAGTTTTAAGCTAGTGAATATATATGTTTGACTAGGAGATATTAGAATACAGAATTTTAAATGACAGTATATGAACTGCTATGGCGAATGAGCTAGTATAATAAAGCCAAGTTAATCTGGACCATGCCTTTCATTATCAAGGTCCGACACCACTTGGTTCAACGAACCGGGTGTGCACTGGGACACATCATCAGTAATGTAACCTCGGATCATCAGGTGTTTCGGGCCTTTAATCACTAGACACCCTACTCGAGGTGGCCCAACAGTGTCAGGCTCAGACACTGCCTGTATTCCTCCCAGGGACCAATAATGAGAGGCATGTAATTCTAAGGGTAATGATATTTTTTAAAAAAAATCACTACCTGGCATCTATATGCCAAGGGTTACATGGAAAATAAAACAATAATATTCTTACCACTAGTTTTGTGTCTTGGGTCAACCATTTTAACTCCAACAAACTGCCTCCAACAACGCTTGACTCCCGCCTGGGAGACCAAATCCACTTATTCCCATCACTCCGGTCTCCCGGGGAGGTCTCTGAAAAATGCTATCCGGTTAAAACATCCCTAGCCCGGGACTCCATCTCCACTTTTATTGTGTCCTAAAACCTGTCTGACCACTCCAACTGCAGACCCTATCTGTTGCTAGGATACCAAGCAGCCTTACCTATTCAACTCTTAAAGGTACACTGTCCATTTGGGTTTAAATATCTAAGCCTTCTCATTGGCCTCCAGTGGCCTGGAGAATGAAGAGCGTGTCACTGTAAGGTTAGGTTGAGATTATGCGGGCAGTGGGCAAAAAAGCCCCCTCGTGTTTTTTGATCTCGCCACTTGAGATTCAATTTCACGTGACCCTGCCACTTTGAACTGGCCCACGCCTTCATTAACCAGGTCCACCACTTGCCTTTATTGAAACTTGCCCCTCTTAACACAGAATATCCAATTTATGGGAATTTACTAAGTTAGGGTGAAATTATGCGGGCAGTGGGCAATTCAGCCCTCTTGTGCTTTCTGATCTTGCCACTTGAGATTCAGTTTCACACGACCCTGCCACTTCAAAATGACCGACGCCTTCACTAACCAAGTCCAACACTCATCCCTGTTGAAATTTACCCCTCTCGACCCGGAGCACTAAGTCTATGGGGATTTAACAAGGGTCAATCAGGGTGTGCTTTGGGTTTGTGGGGCTAAAACCAGAGTTAATCGGGAAGTGCCTAAAATTTATGGGGATGTGCACCCCATCTGGATTAGGTTTAAATTTTAAACCATACAGGCAGTGGGCAATTCAGCCCTCTTGTGCTTTCTGATCTCGCCACCAGAGATTCAGTTTCACACGATCCTGCCACTTTAAACTGGCCCGCGCCTTTACCAACCAGGCCCAACACTTATCCCTGTTGATCAGTCAGGGTGTGCTTTAGGTTTGTACGGCTGAAGCCAGAGTTCCTAGGGTTTGTGGGGGTGTATGCCCCTTTTGGACCTTAGGATTAGGTTTAAATTTTAGGCTAGTGGATATATTTAAACTGGCCGACGCCTTCACCAATCAGACCCAACACTTATTCCTGTTGAAATTACCCCTCTTGACACGGGACACTGTCTATGGGAGTTTAGCAAGGGTCAATCAGGATGTGCTTTGGGTTTGTGGGGCTAAAGCCAGGGTTAATCGGGGAGTGAATAGGGTTTGTGGGGGTGTGTACCCCATCTAAACTTTAGTAGGGTTTGTGGGGGTGTGTACCCCATCTAAACTTTAATAGGGTTTGTGGGGGTGTGTACCCCATCTAAACTTTAGTAGGGTTTGTGGGGGTGTATACCCCATCTAAACTTTAAGATTAGGTTTAAGTTTTAAGCTAGTGAATATATATGTTTGACTAGGAGATATTAGAATACAGAATTTTAAATGACAGTATATGAACTGCTATGGCGAATGAGCTAGTATAATAAAGCCAAGTTAATCTGGACCATGCCTTTCATTATCAAGGTCCGACACCACTTGGTTCAACGAACCGGGTGTGCACTGGGACACATCATCAGTAATGTAACCTCGGATCATCAGGTGTTTCGGGCCTTTAATCACTAGACACCCTACTCGAGGTGGCCCAACAGTGTCAGGCTCAGACACTGCCTGTATTCCTCCCAGGGACCAATAATGAGAGGCATGTAATTCTAAGGGTAATGATATTTTTTAAAAAAAATCACTACCTGGCATCTATATGCCAAGGGTTACATGGAAAATAAAACAATAATATTCTTACCACTAGTTTTGTGTCTTGGGTCAACCATTTTAACTCCAACAAACTGCCTCCAACAACGCTTGACTCCCGCCTGGGAGACCAAATCCACTTATTCCCATCACTCCGGTCTCCCGGGGAGGTCTCTGAAAAATGCTATCCGGTTAAAACATCCCTAGCCCGGGACTCCATCTCCACTTTTATTGTGTCCTAAAACCTGTCTGACCACTCCAACTGCAGACCCTATCTGTTGCTAGGATACCAAGCAGCCTTACCTATTCAACTCTTAAAGGTACACTGTCCATTTGGGTTTAAATATCTAAGCCTTCTCATTGGCCTCCAGTGGCCTGGAGAATGAAGAGCGTGTCACTGTAAGGTTAGGTTGAGATTATGCGGGCAGTGGGCAAAAAAGCCCCCTCGTGTTTTTTGATCTCGCCACTTGAGATTCAATTTCACGTGACCCTGCCACTTTGAACTGGCCCACGCCTTCATTAACCAGGTCCACCACTTGCCTTTATTGAAACTTGCCCCTCTTAACACAGAATATCCAATTTATGGGAATTTACTAAGTTAGGGTGAAATTATGCGGGCAGTGGGCAATTCAGCCCTCTTGTGCTTTCTGATCTTGCCACTTGAGATTCAGTTTCACACGACCCTGCCACTTCAAAATGACCGACGCCTTCACTAACCAAGTCCAACACTCATCCCTGTTGAAATTTACCCCTCTCGACCCGGAGCACTAAGTCTATGGGGATTTAACAAGGGTCAATCAGGGTGTGCTTTGGGTTTGTGGGGCTAAAACCAGAGTTAATCGGGAAGTGCCTAAAATTTATGGGGATGTGCACCCCATCTGGATTAGGTTTAAATTTTAAACCATACAGGCAGTGGGCAATTCAGCCCTCTTGTGCTTTCTGATCTCGCCACCAGAGATTCAGTTTCACACGATCCTGCCACTTTAAACTGGCCCGCGCCTTTACCAACCAGGCCCAACACTTATCCCTGTTGATCAGTCAGGGTGTGCTTTAGGTTTGTACGGCTGAAGCCAGAGTTCCTAGGGTTTGTGG
The DNA here is from genome assembly GCF_048418815.1 of Hemitrygon akajei. NCBI lineage: Eukaryota > Metazoa > Chordata > Chondrichthyes > Myliobatiformes > Dasyatidae > Hemitrygon > Hemitrygon akajei. Next base: position 15,201 of record NC_133128.1, on the reverse strand, counting down.
GGGTGTATGCCCCTTTTGGACCTTAGGATTAGGTTTAAATTTTAGGCTAGTGGATATATTTAAACTGGCCGACGCCTTCACCAATCAGACCCAACACTTATTCCTGTTGAAATTACCCCTCTTGACACGGGACACTGTCTATGGGAGTTTAGCAAGGGTCAATCAGGATGTGCTTTGGGTTTGTGGGGCTAAAGCCAGGGTTAATCGGGGAGTGAATAGGGTTTGTGGGGGTGTGTACCCCATCTAAACTTTAGTAGGGTTTGTGGGGGTGTGTACCCCATCTAAACTTTAATAGGGTTTGTGGGGGTGTGTACCCCATCTAAACTTTAGTAGGGTTTGTGGGGGTGTATACCCCATCTAAACTTTAAGATTAGGTTTAAGTTTTAAGCTAGTGAATATATATGTTTGACTAGGAGATATTAGAATACAGAATTTTAAATGACAGTATATGAACTGCTATGGCGAATGAGCTAGTATAATAAAGCCAAGTTAATCTGGACCATGCCTTTCATTATCAAGGTCCGACACCACTTGGTTCAACGAACCGGGTGTGCACTGGGACACATCATCAGTAATGTAACCTCGGATCATCAGGTGTTTCGGGCCTTTAATCACTAGACACCCTACTCGAGGTGGCCCAACAGTGTCAGGCTCAGACACTGCCTGTATTCCTCCCAGGGACCAATAATGAGAGGCATGTAATTCTAAGGGTAATGATATTTTTTAAAAAAAATCACTACCTGGCATCTATATGCCAAGGGTTACATGGAAAATAAAACAATAATATTCTTACCACTAGTTTTGTGTCTTGGGTCAACCATTTTAACTCCAACAAACTGCCTCCAACAACGCTTGACTCCCGCCTGGGAGACCAAATCCACTTATTCCCATCACTCCGGTCTCCCGGGGAGGTCTCTGAAAAATGCTATCCGGTTAAAACATCCCTAGCCCGGGACTCCATCTCCACTTTTATTGTGTCCTAAAACCTGTCTGACCACTCCAACTGCAGACCCTATCTGTTGCTAGGATACCAAGCAGCCTTACCTATTCAACTCTTAAAGGTACACTGTCCATTTGGGTTTAAATATCTAAGCCTTCTCATTGGCCTCCAGTGGCCTGGAGAATGAAGAGCGTGTCACTGTAAGGTTAGGTTGAGATTATGCGGGCAGTGGGCAAAAAAGCCCCCTCGTGTTTTTTGATCTCGCCACTTGAGATTCAATTTCACGTGACCCTGCCACTTTGAACTGGCCCACGCCTTCATTAACCAGGTCCACCACTTGCCTTTATTGAAACTTGCCCCTCTTAACACAGAATATCCAATTTATGGGAATTTACTAAGTTAGGGTGAAATTATGCGGGCAGTGGGCAATTCAGCCCTCTTGTGCTTTCTGATCTTGCCACTTGAGATTCAGTTTCACACGACCCTGCCACTTCAAAATGACCGACGCCTTCACTAACCAAGTCCAACACTCATCCCTGTTGAAATTTACCCCTCTCGACCCGGAGCACTAAGTCTATGGGGATTTAACAAGGGTCAATCAGGGTGTGCTTTGGGTTTGTGGGGCTAAAACCAGAGTTAATCGGGAAGTGCCTAAAATTTATGGGGATGTGCACCCCATCTGGATTAGGTTTAAATTTTAAACCATACAGGCAGTGGGCAATTCAGCCCTCTTGTGCTTTCTGATCTCGCCACCAGAGATTCAGTTTCACACGATCCTGCCACTTTAAACTGGCCCGCGCCTTTACCAACCAGGCCCAACACTTATCCCTGTTGATCAGTCAGGGTGTGCTTTAGGTTTGTACGGCTGAAGCCAGAGTTCCTAGGGTTTGTGGGGGTGTATGCCCCTTTTGGACCTTAGGATTAGGTTTAAATTTTAGGCTAGTGGATATATTTAAACTGGCCGACGCCTTCACCAATCAGACCCAACACTTATTCCTGTTGAAATTACCCCTCTTGACACGGGACACTGTCTATGGGAGTTTAGCAAGGGTCAATCAGGATGTGCTTTGGGTTTGTGGGGCTAAAGCCAGGGTTAATCGGGGAGTGAATAGGGTTTGTGGGGGTGTGTACCCCATCTAAACTTTAGTAGGGTTTGTGGGGGTGTGTACCCCATCTAAACTTTAATAGGGTTTGTGGGGGTGTGTACCCCATCTAAACTTTAGTAGGGTTTGTGGGGGTGTATACCCCATCTAAACTTTAAGATTAGGTTTAAGTTTTAAGCTAGTGAATATATATGTTTGACTAGGAGATATTAGAATACAGAATTTTAAATGACAGTATATGAACTGCTATGGCGAATGAGCTAGTATAATAAAGCCAAGTTAATCTGGACCATGCCTTTCATTATCAAGGTCCGACACCACTTGGTTCAACGAACCGGGTGTGCACTGGGACACATCATCAGTAATGTAACCTCGGATCATCAGGTGTTTCGGGCCTTTAATCACTAGACACCCTACTCGAGGTGGCCCAACAGTGTCAGGCTCAGACACTGCCTGTATTCCTCCCAGGGACCAATAATGAGAGGCATGTAATTCTAAGGGTAATGATATTTTTTAAAAAAAATCACTACCTGGCATCTATATGCCAAGGGTTACATGGAAAATAAAACAATAATATTCTTACCACTAGTTTTGTGTCTTGGGTCAACCATTTTAACTCCAACAAACTGCCTCCAACAACGCTTGACTCCCGCCTGGGAGACCAAATCCACTTATTCCCATCACTCCGGTCTCCCGGGGAGGTCTCTGAAAAATGCTATCCGGTTAAAACATCCCTAGCCCGGGACTCCATCTCCACTTTTATTGTGTCCTAAAACCTGTCTGACCACTCCAACTGCAGACCCTATCTGTTGCTAGGATACCAAGCAGCCTTACCTATTCAACTCTTAAAGGTACACTGTCCATTTGGGTTTAAATATCTAAGCCTTCTCATTGGCCTCCAGTGGCCTGGAGAATGAAGAGCGTGTCACTGTAAGGTTAGGTTGAGATTATGCGGGCAGTGGGCAAAAAAGCCCCCTCGTGTTTTTTGATCTCGCCACTTGAGATTCAATTTCACGTGACCCTGCCACTTTGAACTGGCCCACGCCTTCATTAACCAGGTCCACCACTTGCCTTTATTGAAACTTGCCCCTCTTAACACAGAATATCCAATTTATGGGAATTTACTAAGTTAGGGTGAAATTATGCGGGCAGTGGGCAATTCAGCCCTCTTGTGCTTTCTGATCTTGCCACTTGAGATTCAGTTTCACACGACCCTGCCACTTCAAAATGACCGACGCCTTCACTAACCAAGTCCAACACTCATCCCTGTTGAAATTTACCCCTCTCGACCCGGAGCACTAAGTCTATGGGGATTTAACAAGGGTCAATCAGGGTGTGCTTTGGGTTTGTGGGGCTAAAACCAGAGTTAATCGGGAAGTGCCTAAAATTTATGGGGATGTGCACCCCATCTGGATTAGGTTTAAATTTTAAACCATACAGGCAGTGGGCAATTCAGCCCTCTTGTGCTTTCTGATCTCGCCACCAGAGATTCAGTTTCACACGATCCTGCCACTTTAAACTGGCCCGCGCCTTTACCAACCAGGCCCAACACTTATCCCTGTTGATCAGTCAGGGTGTGCTTTAGGTTTGTACGGCTGAAGCCAGAGTTCCTAGGGTTTGTGGGGGTGTATGCCCCTTTTGGACCTTAGGATTAGGTTTAAATTTTAGGCTAGTGGATATATTTAAACTGGCCGACGCCTTCACCAATCAGACCCAACACTTATTCCTGTTGAAATTACCCCTCTTGACACGGGACACTGTCTATGGGAGTTTAGCAAGGGTCAATCAGGATGTGCTTTGGGTTTGTGGGGCTAAAGCCAGGGTTAATCGGGGAGTGAATAGGGTTTGTGGGGGTGTGTACCCCATCTAAACTTTAGTAGGGTTTGTGGGGGTGTGTACCCCATCTAAACTTTAATAGGGTTTGTGGGGGTGTGTACCCCATCTAAACTTTAGTAGGGTTTGTGGGGGTGTATACCCCATCTAAACTTTAAGATTAGGTTTAAGTTTTAAGCTAGTGAATATATATGTTTGACTAGGAGATATTAGAATACAGAATTTTAAATGACAGTATATGAACTGCTATGGCGAATGAGCTAGTATAATAAAGCCAAGTTAATCTGGACCATGCCTTTCATTATCAAGGTCCGACACCACTTGGTTCAACGAACCGGGTGTGCACTGGGACACATCATCAGTAATGTAACCTCGGATCATCAGGTGTTTCGGGCCTTTAATCACTAGACACCCTACTCGAGGTGGCCCAACAGTGTCAGGCTCAGACACTGCCTGTATTCCTCCCAGGGACCAATAATGAGAGGCATGTAATTCTAAGGGTAATGATATTTTTTAAAAAAAATCACTACCTGGCATCTATATGCCAAGGGTTACATGGAAAATAAAACAATAATATTCTTACCACTAGTTTTGTGTCTTGGGTCAACCATTTTAACTCCAACAAACTGCCTCCAACAACGCTTGACTCCCGCCTGGGAGACCAAATCCACTTATTCCCATCACTCCGGTCTCCCGGGGAGGTCTCTGAAAAATGCTATCCGGTTAAAACATCCCTAGCCCGGGACTCCATCTCCACTTTTATTGTGTCCTAAAACCTGTCTGACCACTCCAACTGCAGACCCTATCTGTTGCTAGGATACCAAGCAGCCTTACCTATTCAACTCTTAAAGGTACACTGTCCATTTGGGTTTAAATATCTAAGCCTTCTCATTGGCCTCCAGTGGCCTGGAGAATGAAGAGCGTGTCACTGTAAGGTTAGGTTGAGATTATGCGGGCAGTGGGCAAAAAAGCCCCCTCGTGTTTTTTGATCTCGCCACTTGAGATTCAATTTCACGTGACCCTGCCACTTTGAACTGGCCCACGCCTTCATTAACCAGGTCCACCACTTGCCTTTATTGAAACTTGCCCCTCTTAACACAGAATATCCAATTTATGGGAATTTACTAAGTTAGGGTGAAATTATGCGGGCAGTGGGCAATTCAGCCCTCTTGTGCTTTCTGATCTTGCCACTTGAGATTCAGTTTCACACGACCCTGCCACTTCAAAATGACCGACGCCTTCACTAACCAAGTCCAACACTCATCCCTGTTGAAATTTACCCCTCTCGACCCGGAGCACTAAGTCTATGGGGATTTAACAAGGGTCAATCAGGGTGTGCTTTGGGTTTGTGGGGCTAAAACCAGAGTTAATCGGGAAGTGCCTAAAATTTATGGGGATGTGCACCCCATCTGGATTAGGTTTAAATTTTAAACCATACAGGCAGTGGGCAATTCAGCCCTCTTGTGCTTTCTGATCTCGCCACCAGAGATTCAGTTTCACACGATCCTGCCACTTTAAACTGGCCCGCGCCTTTACCAACCAGGCCCAACACTTATCCCTGTTGATCAGTCAGGGTGTGCTTTAGGTTTGTACGGCTGAAGCCAGAGTTCCTAGGGTTTGTGGGGGTGTATGCCCCTTTTGGACCTTAGGATTAGGTTTAAATTTTAGGCTAGTGGATATATTTAAACTGGCCGACGCCTTCACCAATCAGACCCAACACTTATTCCTGTTGAAATTACCCCTCTTGACACGGGACACTGTCTATGGGAGTTTAGCAAGGGTCAATCAGGATGTGCTTTGGGTTTGTGGGGCTAAAGCCAGGGTTAATCGGGGAGTGAATAGGGTTTGTGGGGGTGTGTACCCCATCTAAACTTTAGTAGGGTTTGTGGGGGTGTGTACCCCATCTAAACTTTAATAGGGTTTGTGGGGGTGTGTACCCCATCTAAACTTTAGTAGGGTTTGTGGGGGTGTATACCCCATCTAAACTTTAAGATTAGGTTTAAGTTTTAAGCTAGTGAATATATATGTTTGACTAGGAGATATTAGAATACAGAATTTTAAATGACAGTATATGAACTGCTATGGCGAATGAGCTAGTATAATAAAGCCAAGTTAATCTGGACCATGCCTTTCATTATCAAGGTCCGACACCACTTGGTTCAACGAACCGGGTGTGCACTGGGACACATCATCAGTAATGTAACCTCGGATCATCAGGTGTTTCGGGCCTTTAATCACTAGACACCCTACTCGAGGTGGCCCAACAGTGTCAGGCTCAGACACTGCCTGTATTCCTCCCAGGGACCAATAATGAGAGGCATGTAATTCTAAGGGTAATGATATTTTTTAAAAAAAATCACTACCTGGCATCTATATGCCAAGGGTTACATGGAAAATAAAACAATAATATTCTTACCACTAGTTTTGTGTCTTGGGTCAACCATTTTAACTCCAACAAACTGCCTCCAACAACGCTTGACTCCCGCCTGGGAGACCAAATCCACTTATTCCCATCACTCCGGTCTCCCGGGGAGGTCTCTGAAAAATGCTATCCGGTTAAAACATCCCTAGCCCGGGACTCCATCTCCACTTTTATTGTGTCCTAAAACCTGTCTGACCACTCCAACTGCAGACCCTATCTGTTGCTAGGATACCAAGCAGCCTTACCTATTCAACTCTTAAAGGTACACTGTCCATTTGGGTTTAAATATCTAAGCCTTCTCATTGGCCTCCAGTGGCCTGGAGAATGAAGAGCGTGTCACTGTAAGGTTAGGTTGAGATTATGCGGGCAGTGGGCAAAAAAGCCCCCTCGTGTTTTTTGATCTCGCCACTTGAGATTCAATTTCACGTGACCCTGCCACTTTGAACTGGCCCACGCCTTCATTAACCAGGTCCACCACTTGCCTTTATTGAAACTTGCCCCTCTTAACACAGAATATCCAATTTATGGGAATTTACTAAGTTAGGGTGAAATTATGCGGGCAGTGGGCAATTCAGCCCTCTTGTGCTTTCTGATCTTGCCACTTGAGATTCAGTTTCACACGACCCTGCCACTTCAAAATGACCGACGCCTTCACTAACCAAGTCCAACACTCATCCCTGTTGAAATTTACCCCTCTCGACCCGGAGCACTAAGTCTATGGGGATTTAACAAGGGTCAATCAGGGTGTGCTTTGGGTTTGTGGGGCTAAAACCAGAGTTAATCGGGAAGTGCCTAAAATTTATGGGGATGTGCACCCCATCTGGATTAGGTTTAAATTTTAAACCATACAGGCAGTGGGCAATTCAGCCCTCTTGTGCTTTCTGATCTCGCCACCAGAGATTCAGTTTCACACGATCCTGCCACTTTAAACTGGCCCGCGCCTTTACCAACCAGGCCCAACACTTATCCCTGTTGATCAGTCAGGGTGTGCTTTAGGTTTGTACGGCTGAAGCCAGAGTTCCTAGGGTTTGTGGGGGTGTATGCCCCTTTTGGACCTTAGGATTAGGTTTAAATTTTAGGCTAGTGGATATATTTAAACTGGCCGACGCCTTCACCAATCAGACCCAACACTTATTCCTGTTGAAATTACCCCTCTTGACACGGGACACTGTCTATGGGAGTTTAGCAAGGGTCAATCAGGATGTGCTTTGGGTTTGTGGGGCTAAAGCCAGGGTTAATCGGGGAGTGAATAGGGTTTGTGGGGGTGTGTACCCCATCTAAACTTTAGTAGGGTTTGTGGGGGTGTGTACCCCATCTAAACTTTAATAGGGTTTGTGGGGGTGTGTACCCCATCTAAACTTTAGTAGGGTTTGTGGGGGTGTATACCCCATCTAAACTTTAAGATTAGGTTTAAGTTTTAAGCTAGTGAATATATATGTTTGACTAGGAGATATTAGAATACAGAATTTTAAATGACAGTATATGAACTGCTATGGCGAATGAGCTAGTATAATAAAGCCAAGTTAATCTGGACCATGCCTTTCATTATCAAGGTCCGACACCACTTGGTTCAACGAACCGGGTGTGCACTGGGACACATCATCAGTAATGTAACCTCGGATCATCAGGTGTTTCGGGCCTTTAATCACTAGACACCCTACTCGAGGTGGCCCAACAGTGTCAGGCTCAGACACTGCCTGTATTCCTCCCAGGGACCAATAATGAGAGGCATGTAATTCTAAGGGTAATGATATTTTTTAAAAAAAATCACTACCTGGCATCTATATGCCAAGGGTTACATGGAAAATAAAACAATAATATTCTTACCACTAGTTTTGTGTCTTGGGTCAACCATTTTAACTCCAACAAACTGCCTCCAACAACGCTTGACTCCCGCCTGGGAGACCAAATCCACTTATTCCCATCACTCCGGTCTCCCGGGGAGGTCTCTGAAAAATGCTATCCGGTTAAAACATCCCTAGCCCGGGACTCCATCTCCACTTTTATTGTGTCCTAAAACCTGTCTGACCACTCCAACTGCAGACCCTATCTGTTGCTAGGATACCAAGCAGCCTTACCTATTCAACTCTTAAAGGTACACTGTCCATTTGGGTTTAAATATCTAAGCCTTCTCATTGGCCTCCAGTGGCCTGGAGAATGAAGAGCGTGTCACTGTAAGGTTAGGTTGAGATTATGCGGGCAGTGGGCAAAAAAGCCCCCTCGTGTTTTTTGATCTCGCCACTTGAGATTCAATTTCACGTGACCCTGCCACTTTGAACTGGCCCACGCCTTCATTAACCAGGTCCACCACTTGCCTTTATTGAAACTTGCCCCTCTTAACACAGAATATCCAATTTATGGGAATTTACTAAGTTAGGGTGAAATTATGCGGGCAGTGGGCAATTCAGCCCTCTTGTGCTTTCTGATCTTGCCACTTGAGATTCAGTTTCACACGACCCTGCCACTTCAAAATGACCGACGCCTTCACTAACCAAGTCCAACACTCATCCCTGTTGAAATTTACCCCTCTCGACCCGGAGCACTAAGTCTATGGGGATTTAACAAGGGTCAATCAGGGTGTGCTTTGGGTTTGTGGGGCTAAAACCAGAGTTAATCGGGAAGTGCCTAAAATTTATGGGGATGTGCACCCCATCTGGATTAGGTTTAAATTTTAAACCATACAGGCAGTGGGCAATTCAGCCCTCTTGTGCTTTCTGATCTCGCCACCAGAGATTCAGTTTCACACGATCCTGCCACTTTAAACTGGCCCGCGCCTTTACCAACCAGGCCCAACACTTATCCCTGTTGATCAGTCAGGGTGTGCTTTAGGTTTGTACGGCTGAAGCCAGAGTTCCTAGGGTTTGTGGGGGTGTATGCCCCTTTTGGACCTTAGGATTAGGTTTAAATTTTAGGCTAGTGGATATATTTAAACTGGCCGACGCCTTCACCAATCAGACCCAACACTTATTCCTGTTGAAATTACCCCTCTTGACACGGGACACTGTCTATGGGAGTTTAGCAAGGGTCAATCAGGATGTGCTTTGGGTTTGTGGGGCTAAAGCCAGGGTTAATCGGGGAGTGAATAGGGTTTGTGGGGGTGTGTACCCCATCTAAACTTTAGTAGGGTTTGTGGGGGTGTGTACCCCATCTAAACTTTAATAGGGTTTGTGGGGGTGTGTACCCCATCTAAACTTTAGTAGGGTTTGTGGGGGTGTATACCCCATCTAAACTTTAAGATTAGGTTTAAGTTTTAAGCTAGTGAATATATATGTTTGACTAGGAGATATTAGAATACAGAATTTTAAATGACAGTATATGAACTGCTATGGCGAATGAGCTAGTATAATAAAGCCAAGTTAATCTGGACCATGCCTTTCATTATCAAGGTCCGACACCACTTGGTTCAACGAACCGGGTGTGCACTGGGACACATCATCAGTAATGTAACCTCGGATCATCAGGTGTTTCGGGCCTTTAATCACTAGACACCCTACTCGAGGTGGCCCAACAGTGTCAGGCTCAGACACTGCCTGTATTCCTCCCAGGGACCAATAATGAGAGGCATGTAATTCTAAGGGTAATGATATTTTTTAAAAAAAATCACTACCTGGCATCTATATGCCAAGGGTTACATGGAAAATAAAACAATAATATTCTTACCACTAGTTTTGTGTCTTGGGTCAACCATTTTAACTCCAACAAACTGCCTCCAACAACGCTTGACTCCCGCCTGGGAGACCAAATCCACTTATTCCCATCACTCCGGTCTCCCGGGGAGGTCTCTGAAAAATGCTATCCGGTTAAAACATCCCTAGCCCGGGACTCCATCTCCACTTTTATTGTGTCCTAAAACCTGTCTGACCACTCCAACTGCAGACCCTATCTGTTGCTAGGATACCAAGCAGCCTTACCTATTCAACTCTTAAAGGTACACTGTCCATTTGGGTTTAAATATCTAAGCCTTCTCATTGGCCTCCAGTGGCCTGGAGAATGAAGAGCGTGTCACTGTAAGGTTAGGTTGAGATTATGCGGGCAGTGGGCAAAAAAGCCCCCTCGTGTTTTTTGATCTCGCCACTTGAGATTCAATTTCACGTGACCCTGCCACTTTGAACTGGCCCACGCCTTCATTAACCAGGTCCACCACTTGCCTTTATTGAAACTTGCCCCTCTTAACACAGAATATCCAATTTATGGGAATTTACTAAGTTAGGGTGAAATTATGCGGGCAGTGGGCAATTCAGCCCTCTTGTGCTTTCTGATCTTGCCACTTGAGATTCAGTTTCACACGACCCTGCCACTTCAAAATGACCGACGCCTTCACTAACCAAGTCCAACACTCATCCCTGTTGAAATTTACCCCTCTCGACCCGGAGCACTAAGTCTATGGGGATTTAACAAGGGTCAATCAGGGTGTGCTTTGGGTTTGTGGGGCTAAAACCAGAGTTAATCGGGAAGTGCCTAAAATTTATGGGGATGTGCACCCCATCTGGATTAGGTTTAAATTTTAAACCATACAGGCAGTGGGCAATTCAGCCCTCTTGTGCTTTCTGATCTCGCCACCAGAGATTCAGTTTCACACGATCCTGCCACTTTAAACTGGCCCGCGCCTTTACCAACCAGGCCCAACACTTATCCCTGTTGATCAGTCAGGGTGTGCTTTAGGTTTGTACGGCTGAAGCCAGAGTTCCTAGGGTTTGTGGGGGTGTATGCCCCTTTTGGACCTTAGGATTAGGTTTAAATTTTAGGCTAGTGGATATATTTAAACTGGCCGACGCCTTCACCAATCAGACCCAACACTTATTCCTGTTGAAATTACCCCTCTTGACACGGGACACTGTCTATGGGAGTTTAGCAAGGGTCAATCAGGATGTGCTTTGGGTTTGTGGGGCTAAAGCCAGGGTTAATCGGGGAGTGAATAGGGTTTGTGGGGGTGTGTACCCCATCTAAACTTTAGTAGGGTTTGTGGGGGTGTGTACCCCATCTAAACTTTAATAGGGTTTGTGGGGGTGTGTACCCCATCTAAACTTTAGTAGGGTTTGTGGGGGTGTATACCCCATCTAAACTTTAAGATTAGGTTTAAGTTTTAAGCTAGTGAATATATATGTTTGACTAGGAGATATTAGAATACAGAATTTTAAATGACAGTATATGAACTGCTATGGCGAATGAGCTAGTATAATAAAGCCAAGTTAATCTGGACCATGCCTTTCATTATCAAGGTCCGACACCACTTGGTTCAACGAACCGGGTGTGCACTGGGACACATCATCAGTAATGTAACCTCGGATCATCAGGTGTTTCGGGCCTTTAATCACTAGACACCCTACTCGAGGTGGCCCAACAGTGTCAGGCTCAGACACTGCCTGTATTCCTCCCAGGGACCAATAATGAGAGGCATGTAATTCTAAGGGTAATGATATTTTTTAAAAAAAATCACTACCTGGCATCTATATGCCAAGGGTTACATGGAAAATAAAACAATAATATTCTTACCACTAGTTTTGTGTCTTGGGTCAACCATTTTAACTCCAACAAACTGCCTCCAACAACGCTTGACTCCCGCCTGGGAGACCAAATCCACTTATTCCCATCACTCCGGTCTCCCGGGGAGGTCTCTGAAAAATGCTATCCGGTTAAAACATCCCTAGCCCGGGACTCCATCTCCACTTTTATTGTGTCCTAAAACCTGTCTGACCACTCCAACTGCAGACCCTATCTGTTGCTAGGATACCAAGCAGCCTTACCTATTCAACTCTTAAAGGTACACTGTCCATTTGGGTTTAAATATCTAAGCCTTCTCATTGGCCTCCAGTGGCCTGGAGAATGAAGAGCGTGTCACTGTAAGGTTAGGTTGAGATTATGCGGGCAGTGGGCAAAAAAGCCCCCTCGTGTTTTTTGATCTCGCCACTTGAGATTCAATTTCACGTGACCCTGCCACTTTGAACTGGCCCACGCCTTCATTAACCAGGTCCACCACTTGCCTTTATTGAAACTTGCCCCTCTTAACACAGAATATCCAATTTATGGGAATTTACTAAGTTAGGGTGAAATTATGCGGGCAGTGGGCAATTCAGCCCTCTTGTGCTTTCTGATCTTGCCACTTGAGATTCAGTTTCACACGACCCTGCCACTTCAAAATGACCGACGCCTTCACTAACCAAGTCCAACACTCATCCCTGTTGAAATTTACCCCTCTCGACCCGGAGCACTAAGTCTATGGGGATTTAACAAGGGTCAATCAGGGTGTGCTTTGGGTTTGTGGGGCTAAAACCAGAGTTAATCGGGAAGTGCCTAAAATTTATGGGGATGTGCACCCCATCTGGATTAGGTTTAAATTTTAAACCATACAGGCAGTGGGCAATTCAGCCCTCTTGTGCTTTCTGATCTCGCCACCAGAGATTCAGTTTCACACGATCCTGCCACTTTAAACTGGCCCGCGCCTTTACCAACCAGGCCCAACACTTATCCCTGTTGATCAGTCAGGGTGTGCTTTAGGTTTGTACGGCTGAAGCCAGAGTTCCTAGGGTTTGTGGGGGTGTATGCCCCTTTTGGACCTTAGGATTAGGTTTAAATTTTAGGCTAGTGGATATATTTAAACTGGCCGACGCCTTCACCAATCAGACCCAACACTTATTCCTGTTGAAATTACCCCTCTTGACACGGGACACTGTCTATGGGAGTTTAGCAAGGGTCAATCAGGATGTGCTTTGGGTTTGTGGGGCTAAAGCCAGGGTTAATCGGGGAGTGAATAGGGTTTGTGGGGGTGTGTACCCCATCTAAACTTTAGTAGGGTTTGTGGGGGTGTGTACCCCATCTAAACTTTAATAGGGTTTGTGGGGGTGTGTACCCCATCTAAACTTTAGTAGGGTTTGTGGGGGTGTATACCCCATCTAAACTTTAAGATTAGGTTTAAGTTTTAAGCTAGTGAATATATATGTTTGACTAGGAGATATTAGAATACAGAATTTTAAATGACAGTATATGAACTGCTATGGCGAATGAGCTAGTATAATAAAGCCAAGTTAATCTGGACCATGCCTTTCATTATCAAGGTCCGACACCACTTGGTTCAACGAACCGGGTGTGCACTGGGACACATCATCAGTAATGTAACCTCGGATCATCAGGTGTTTCGGGCCTTTAATCACTAGACACCCTACTCGAGGTGGCCCAACAGTGTCAGGCTCAGACACTGCCTGTATTCCTCCCAGGGACCAATAATGAGAGGCATGTAATTCTAAGGGTAATGATATTTTTTAAAAAAAATCACTACCTGGCATCTATATGCCAAGGGTTACATGGAAAATAAAACAATAATATTCTTACCACTAGTTTTGTGTCTTGGGTCAACCATTTTAACTCCAACAAACTGCCTCCAACAACGCTTGACTCCCGCCTGGGAGACCAAATCCACTTATTCCCATCACTCCGGTCTCCCGGGGAGGTCTCTGAAAAATGCTATCCGGTTAAAACATCCCTAGCCCGGGACTCCATCTCCACTTTTATTGTGTCCTAAAACCTGTCTGACCACTCCAACTGCAGACCCTATCTGTTGCTAGGATACCAAGCAGCCTTACCTATTCAACTCTTAAAGGTACACTGTCCATTTGGGTTTAAATATCTAAGCCTTCTCATTGGCCTCCAGTGGCCTGGAGAATGAAGAGCGTGTCACTGTAAGGTTAGGTTGAGATTATGCGGGCAGTGGGCAAAAAAGCCCCCTCGTGTTTTTTGATCTCGCCACTTGAGATTCAATTTCACGTGACCCTGCCACTTTGAACTGGCCCACGCCTTCATTAACCAGGTCCACCACTTGCCTTTATTGAAACTTGCCCCTCTTAACACAGAATATCCAATTTATGGGAATTTACTAAGTTAGGGTGAAATTATGCGGGCAGTGGGCAATTCAGCCCTCTTGTGCTTTCTGATCTTGCCACTTGAGATTCAGTTTCACACGACCCTGCCACTTCAAAATGACCGACGCCTTCACTAACCAAGTCCAACACTCATCCCTGTTGAAATTTACCCCTCTCGACCCGGAGCACTAAGTCTATGGGGATTTAACAAGGGTCAATCAGGGTGTGCTTTGGGTTTGTGGGGCTAAAACCAGAGTTAATCGGGAAGTGCCTAAAATTTATGGGGATGTGCACCCCATCTGGATTAGGTTTAAATTTTAAACCATACAGGCAGTGGGCAATTCAGCCCTCTTGTGCTTTCTGATCTCGCCACCAGAGATTCAGTTTCACACGATCCTGCCACTTTAAACTGGCCCGCGCCTTTACCAACCAGGCCCAACACTTATCCCTGTTGATCAGTCAGGGTGTGCTTTAGGTTTGTACGGCTGAAGCCAGAGTTCCTAGGGTTTGTGGGGGTGTATGCCCCTTTTGGACCTTAGGATTAGGTTTAAATTTTAGGCTAGTGGATATATTTAAACTGGCCGACGCCTTCACCAATCAGACCCAACACTTATTCCTGTTGAAATTACCCCTCTTGACACGGGACACTGTCTATGGGAGTTTAGCAAGGGTCAATCAGGATGTGCTTTGGGTTTGTGGGGCTAAAGCCAGGGTTAATCGGGGAGTGAATAGGGTTTGTGGGGGTGTGTACCCCATCTAAACTTTAGTAGGGTTTGTGGGGGTGTGTACCCCATCTAAACTTTAATAGGGTTTGTGGGGGTGTGTACCCCATCTAAACTTTAGTAGGGTTTGTGGGGGTGTATACCCCATCTAAACTTTAAGATTAGGTTTAAGTTTTAAGCTAGTGAATATATATGTTTGACTAGGAGATATTAGAATACAGAATTTTAAATGACAGTATATGAACTGCTATGGCGAATGAGCTAGTATAATAAAGCCAAGTTAATCTGGACCATGCCTTTCATTATCAAGGTCCGACACCACTTGGTT
>NC_133127.1:202950781-202954487 GCF_048418815.1 Hemitrygon akajei | reverse complement strand
AACCCTAACCCTAACCCTAACCCTAACCCTAACCCTAACCCTAACCCTAACCCTAACCCTAACCCTAACCCTAACCCTAACCCTAACCCTAACCCTAACCCTAACCCTAACCCTAACCCTAACCCTAACCCTAACCCTAACCCTAACCCTAACCCTAACCCTAACCCTAACCCTAACCCTAACCCTAACCCTAACCCTAACCCTAACCCTAACCCTAACCCTAACCCTAACCCTAACCCTAACCCTAACCCTAACCCTAACCCTAACCCTAACCCTAACCCTAACCCTAACCCTAACCCTAACCCTAACCCTAACCCTAACCCTAACCCTAACCCTAACCCTAACCCCTAACCCCTAACCCTAACCCTAACCCTAACCCTAACCCTAACCCTAATGCGGGACCCTAACCCTAACCCTAACCCTAACCCTAATGCGGGACCCTAACCCTAACCCTAACCCTAACCCTAACCCTAACCCTAACCCTAACCCTAACCCTAACCCTAACCCTAACCCTAACCCTAACCCTAACCCTAACCCTAACCCTAACCCTAACCCTAACCCTAACCCTAACCCTAACCCTAACCCTAACCCTAACCCTAACCCTAACCCTAACCCTAACCCTAACCCTAACCCTAACCCTAACCCTAACCCTAACCCTAACCCTAACCCTAACCCTAACCCTAACCCTAACCCTAACCCTAACCCTAACCCTAACCCTAACCCTAACCCTAACCCTAACCCTAACCCTAACCCTAACCCTAACCCTAACCCTAACCCTAACCCTAACCCTAACCCTAACCCTAACCCTAACCCTAACCCTAACCCTAACCCTAACCCTAACCCTAACCCTAACCCTAACCCTAACCCTAATACTAGCTCATTTGCCATAGCAGTTCATATACTGTCATTTAAAATTCTGTATTCTAATATCTCCTAGTCAAACATATATATTCACTAGCTTAAAACTTAAACCTAATCTTAAAGTTTAGATGGGGTATACACCCCCACAAACCCTACTAAAGTTTAGATGGGGTACACACCCCCACAAACCCTACTAAAGTTTAGATGGGGTACACACCCCCACAAACCCTATTCACTCCCCGATTAACCCTGGCTTTAGCCCCACAAACCCAAAGCACATCCTGATTGACCCTTGCTAAACCCCCATAGACAGTGTCCCGTGTCAAGAGGGGTAATTTCAACAGGAATAAGTGTTGGGTCTGATTGGTGAAGGCGTCGGCCAGTTTAAATATATCCACTAGCCTAAAATTTAAACCTAATCCTAAGGTCCAAAAGGGGCATACACCCCCACAAACCCTAGGAACTCTGGCTTCAGCCGTACAAACCTAAAGCACACCCTGACTGATCAACAGGGATAAGTGTTGGGCCTGGTTGGTAAAGGCGTGGGCCAGTTTAAAGTGGCAGGATCGTGTGAAACTGAATCTCTGGTGGCGAGATCAGAAAGCACAAGAGGGCTGAATTGCCCACTGCCTGTATGGTTTAAAATTTAAACCTAATCCAGATGGGGTGCACATCCCCATAAATTTTAGGCACTTCCCGATTAACTCTGGTTTTAGCCCCACAAACCCAAAGCACACCCTGATTGACCCTTGTTAAATCCCCATAGACTTAGTGCTCCGGGTCGAGAGGGGTAAATTTCAACAGGGATGAGTGTTGGACTTGGTTAGTGAAGGCGTCGGTCATTTTGAAGTGGCAGGGTCGTGTGAAACTGAATCTCAAGTGGCAAGATCAGAAAGCACAAGAGGGCTGAATTGCCCACTGCCCGCATAATTTCACCCTAACTTAGTAAATTCCCATAAATTGGATATTCTGTGTTAAGAGGGGCAAGTTTCAATAAAGGCAAGTGGTGGACCTGGTTAATGAAGGCGTGGGCCAGTTCAAAGTGGCAGGGTCACGTGAAATTGAATCTCAAGTGGCGAGATCAAAAAACACGAGGGGGCTTTTTTGCCCACTGCCCGCATAATCTCAACCTAACCTTACAGTGACACGTTCTTCATTCTCCAGGCCACTGGAGGCCAATAAGAAGGCTTAGATATTTAAATCCAAATGGACAGTGTACCTTTAAGAGTTGAATAGGTAAGGCTGCTTGGTATCCTAGCAACAGATAGGGTCTGCAGTTGGAGTGGTCAGACAGGTTTTAGGACACAATAAAAGTGGAGATGGAGTCCCGGGCTAGGGATGTTTTAACCGGATAGCATTTTTCAGAGACCTCCCCGGGAGACCGGAGTGATGGGAGTAAGTGGATTTGGTCTCCCAGGCGGGAGTCAAGCGTTGTTGGAGGCAGTTTGTTGGAGTTAAAATGGTTGACCCAAGACACAAAACTAGTGGTAAGAATATTATTGTTTTATTTTCCATGTAACCCTTGGCATATAGATGCCAGGTAGTGATTTTTTTAAAAAAATATCATTACCCTTAGAATTACATGCCTCTCATTATTGGTCCCTGGGAGGAATACAGGCAGTGTCTGAGCCTGACACTGTTGGGCCACCTCGAGTAGGGTGTCTAGTGATTAAAGGCCCGAAACACCTGATGATCCGAGGTTACATTACTGATGATGTGTCCCAGTGCACACCCGGTTCGTTGAACCAAGTGGTGTCGGACCTTGATAATGAAAGGCATGGTCCAGATTAACCTGGCTTTATTATACTAGCTCATTTGCCATAGCAGTTCATATACTGTCATTTAAAATTCTGTATTCTAATATCTCCTAGTCAAACATATATATTCACTAGCTTAAAACTTAAACCTAATCTTAAAGTTTAGATGGGGTATACACCCCCACAAACCCTACTAAAGTTTAGATGGGGTACACACCCCCACAAACCCTACTAAAGTTTAGATGGGGTACACACCCCCACAAACCCTATTCACTCCCCGATTAACCCTGGCTTTAGCCCCACAAACCCAAAGCACATCCTGATTGACCCTTGCTAAACCCCCATAGACAGTGTCCCGTGTCAAGAGGGGTAATTTCAACAGGAATAAGTGTTGGGTCTGATTGGTGAAGGCGTCGGCCAGTTTAAATATATCCACTAGCCTAAAATTTAAACCTAATCCTAAGGTCCAAAAGGGGCATACACCCCCACAAACCCTAGGAACTCTGGCTTCAGCCGTACAAACCTAAAGCACACCCTGACTGATCAACAGGGATAAGTGTTGGGCCTGGTTGGTAAAGGCGTGGGCCAGTTTAAAGTGGCAGGATCGTGTGAAACTGAATCTCTGGTGGCGAGATCAGAAAGCACAAGAGGGCTGAATTGCCCACTGCCTGTATGGTTTAAAATTTAAACCTAATCCAGATGGGGTGCACATCCCCATAAATTTTAGGCACTTCCCGATTAACTCTGGTTTTAGCCCCACAAACCCAAAGCACACCCTGATTGACCCTTGTTAAATCCCCATAGACTTAGTGCTCCGGGTCGAGAGGGGTAAATTTCAACAGGGATGAGTGTTGGACTTGGTTAGTGAAGGCGTCGGTCATTTTGAAGTGGCAGGGTCGTGTGAAACTGAATCTCAAGTGGCAAGATCAGAAAGCACAAGAGGGCTGAATTGCCCACTGCCCGCATAATTTCACCCTAACTTAGTAAATTCCCATAAATTGGATATTCTGTGTTAAGAGGGGCAAGTTTCAATAAAGGCAAGTGGTGGACCTGGTTAATGAAGGCGTGGGCCAGTTCAAAGTGGCAGG